>NW_027458920.1:0-34380 GCF_050624435.1 Tenrec ecaudatus
CTTTAGGCTAGGGCTCCCCTGGGCTAAGGCGAGGGCTCCCCTAGCCTTCAGGCGAGGGCACTCTAGGCTTTAGGCTAGGGCTCCCCCGGGCTAAGGCGAGGGCTCCCCTAGCCTTCAGGCGAGGGCACCCCTAGGCTTTAGGCTAGGGCTCCCCGGGCTAAGGCGAGGGCTCCCCTAGCCTTCAGGCGAGGGCACCCCTAGGCTTTAGGCTAGGGCTCCCCCGGGCTAAGGCGAGGGCTCCCCTAGCCTTCAGGCGAGGGCACCCCTAGGCTTTAGGCTAGGGCTCCCCCGGGCTAAGGCGAGGGCTCCCCTAGCCTTCAGGCGAGGGCACCCCTAGGCTTTAGGCTAGGGCTCCCCCGGGCTAAGGCGAGGGCTCCCCTAGCCTTCAGGCGAGGGCACCCCTAGGCTTTAGGCTAGGGCTCCCCCGGGCTAAGGCGAGGGCTCCCCTAGCCTTCAGGCGAGGGCACCCCTAGGCTTTAGGCTAGGGCTCCCCCGGGCTAAGGCGAGGGCTCCCCTAGCCTTCAGGCGAGGGCACCCCTAGGCTTTAGGCTAGGGCTCCCCCGGGCTAAGGCGAGGGCTCCCCTAGCCTTCAGGCGAGGGCACCCCTAGGCTTTAGGCTAGGGCTCCCCCGGGCTAAGGCGAGGGCTCCCCTAGCCTTCAGGCGAGGGCACCCCTAGGCTTTAGGCTAGGGCTCCCCGGGCTAAGGCGAGGGCTCCCCTAGCCTTCAGGCGAGGGCACCCCTAGGCTTTAGGCTAGGGCTCCCCCGGGCTAAGGCGAGGGCTCCCCTAGCCTTCAGGCGAGGGCACCCCTAGGCTTTAGGCTAGGGCTCCCCCGGGCTAAGGCGAGGGCTCCCCTAGCCTTCAGGCGAGGGCACCCCTAGGCTTTAGGCTAGGGCTCCCCCGGGCTAAGGCGAGGGCTCCCCTAGCCTTCAGGCGAGGGCACCCCTAGGCTTTAGGCTAGGGCTCCCCCGGGCTAAGGCGAGGGCTCCCCTAGCCTTCAGGCGAGGGCACCCCTAGGCTTTAGGCTAGGGCTCCCCCGGGCTAAGGCGAGGGCTCCCCTAGCCTTCAGGCGAGGGCACCCCTAGGCTTTAGGCTAGGGCTCCCCCGGGCTAAGGCGAGGGCTCCCCTAGCCTTCAGGCGAGGGCACCCCTAGGCTTTAGGCTAGGGCTCCCCCGGGCTAAGGCGAGGGCTCCCCTAGCCTTCAGGCGAGGGCACCCCTAGGCTTTAGGCTAGGGCTCCCCCGGGCTAAGGCGAGGGCTCCCCTAGCCTTCAGGCGAGGGCACCCCTAGGCTTTAGGCTAGGGCTCCCCCGGGCTAAGGCGAGGGCTCCCCTAGCCTTCAGGCGAGGGCACCCCTAGGCTTTAGGCTAGGGCTCCCCCGGGCTAAGGCGAGGGCTCCCCTAGCCTTCAGGCGAGGGCACCCCTAGGCTTTAGGCTAGGGCTCCCCCGGGCTAAGGCGAGGGCTCCCCTAGCCTTCAGGCGAGGGCACCCCTAGGCTTTAGGCTAGGGCTCCCCCGGGCTAAGGCGAGGGCTCCCCTAGCCTTCAGGCGAGGGCACCCCTAGGCTTTAGGCTAGGGCTCCCCGGGCTAAGGCGAGGGCTCCCCTAGCCTTCAGGCGAGGGCACCCCTAGGCTTTAGGCTAGGGCTCCCCTGGGCTAAGGCGAGGGCTCCCCTAGCCTTCAGGCGAGGGCACCCCTAGGCTTTAGGCTAGGGCTCCCCTGGGCTAAGGCGAGGGCTCCCCTAGCCTTCAGGCGAGGGCACCCCTAGGCTTTAGGCTAGGGCTCCCCCTGGGCTAAGGCGAGGGCTCCCCTAGCCTTCAGGCGAGGGCACCCCTAGGCTTTAGGCTAGGGCTCCCCTGGGCTAAGGCGAGGGCTCCCCTAGCCTTCAGGCGAGGGCACCCCTAGGCTTTAGGCTAGGGCTCCCCTGGGCTAAGGCGAGGGCTCCCCTAGCCTTCAGGCGAGGGCACCCCTAGGCTTTAGGCTAGGGCTCCCCTGGGCTAAGGCGAGGGCTCCCCTAGCCTTCAGGCGAGGGCACCCCTAGGCTTTAGGCTAGGGCTCCCCTGGGCTAAGGCGAGGGCTCCCCTAGCCTTCAGGCGAGGGCACCCCTAGGCTTTAGGCTAGGGCTCCCCTGGGCTAAGGCGAGGGCTCCCCTAGCCTTCAGGCGAGGGCACCCCTAGGCTTTAGGCTAGGGCTCCCCTGGGCTAAGGCGAGGGCTCCCCTAGCCTTCAGGCGAGGGCACCCCTAGCTTTAGGCTAGGGCTCCCCTGGGCTAAGGCGAGGGCTCCCCTAGCCTTCAGGCGAGGGCACCCCTAGGCTTTAGGCTAGGGCTCCCCTGGGCTAAGGCGAGGGCTCCCCTAGCCTTCAGGCGAGGGCACCCCTAGGCTTTAGGCTAGGGCTCCCCTGGGCTAAGGCGAGGGCTCCCCTAGCCTTCAGGCGAGGGGCACCCCTAGGCTTTAGGCTAGGGCTCCCCTGGGCTAAGGCGAGGGCTCCCCTAGCCTTCAGGCGAGGGCACCCCTAGGCTTTAGGCTAGGGCTCCCCTGGGCTAAGGCGAGGGCTCCCCTAGCCTTCAGGCGAGGGCACCCCTAGGCTTTAGGCTAGGGCTCCCCTGGGCTAAGGCGAGGGCTCCCCTAGCCTTCAGGCGAGGGCACCCCTAGGCTTTAGGCTAGGGCTCCCCTGGGCTAAGGCGAGGGCTCCCCTAGCCTTCAGGCGAGGGCACCCCTAGGCTTTAGGCTAGGGCTCCCCTGGGCTAAGGCGAGGGCTCCCCTAGCCTTCAGGCGAGGGCACCCCTAGGCTTTAGGCTAGGGCTCCCCTGGGCTAAGGCGAGGGCTCCCCTAGCCTTCAGGCGAGGGCACCCCTAGGCTTTAGGCTAGGGCTCCCCTGGGCTAAGGCGAGGGCTCCCCTAGCCTTCAGGCGAGGGCACCCCTAGGCTTTAGGCTAGGGCTCCCCTGGGCTAAGGCGAGGGCTCCCCTAGCCTTCAGGCGAGGGCACCCCTAGGCTTTAGGCTAGGGCTCCCCTGGGCTAAGGCGAGGGCTCCCCTAGCCTTCAGGCGAGGGCACCCCTAGGCTTTAGGCTAGGGCTCCCCTGGGCTAAGGCGAGGGCTCCCCTAGCCTTCAGGCGAGGGCACCCCTAGGCTTTAGGCTAGGGCTCCCCTGGGCTAAGGCGAGGGCTCCCCTAGCCTTCAGGCGAGGGCACCCCTAGGCTTTAGGCTAGGGCTCCCCTGGGCTAAGGCGAGGGCTCCCCTAGCCTTCAGGCGAGGGCACCCCTAGGCTTTAGGCTAGGGCTCCCCTGGGCTAAGGCGAGGGCTCCCCTAGCCTTCAGGCGAGGGCACCCCTAGGCTTTAGGCTAGGGCTCCCCTGGGCTAAGGCGAGGGCTCCCCTAGCCTTCAGGCGAGGGCACCCCTAGGCTTTAGGCTAGGGCTCCCCTGGGCTAAGGCGAGGGCTCCCCTAGCCTTCAGGCGAGGGCACCCCTAGGCTTTAGGCTAGGGCTCCCCTGGGCTAAGGCGTGGGCTCCCCTAGCCTTCAGGCGAGGGCACCCCTAGGCTTTAGGCTAGGGCTCCCCTGGGCTAAGGCGAGGGCTCCCCTAGCCTTCAGGCGAGGGCACCCCTAGGCTTTAGGCTAGGGCTCCCCTGGGCTAAGGCGAGGGCTCCCCTAGCCTTCAGGCGAGGGCACCCCTAGGCTTTAGGCTAGGGCTCCCCTGGGCTAAGGCGAGGGCTCCCCTAGCCTTCAGGCGAGGGCACCCCTAGGCTTTAGGCTAGGGCTCCCCTGGGCTAAGGCGAGGGCTCCCCTAGCCTTCAGGCGAGGGCACCCCTAGGCTTTAGGCTAGGGCTCCCCTGGGCTAAGGCGAGGGCTCCCCTAGTCTTCAGGCGAGGGCACCCCTAGGCTTTAGGCTAGGGCTCCCCTGGGCTAAGGCGAGGGCTCCCCTAGCCTTCAGGCGAGGGCACCCCTAGGCTTTAGGCTAGGGCTCCCCTGGGCTAAGGCGAGGGCTCCCCTAGCCTTCAGGCGAGGGCACCCCTAGGCTTTAGGCTAGGGCTCCCCTGGGCTAAGGCGAGGGCTCCCCTAGCCTTCAGGCGAGGGCACCCCTAGGCTTTAGGCTAGGGCTCCCCTGGGCTAAGGCGAGGGCTCCCCTAGCCTTCAGGCGAGGGCACCCCTAGGCTTTAGGCTAGGGCTCCCCTGGGCTAAGGCGAGGGCTCCCCTAGCCTTCAGGCGAGGGCACCCCTAGGCTTTAGGCTAGGGCTCCCCTGGGCTAAGGCGAGGGCTCCCCTAGCCTTCAGGCGAGGGCACCCCTAGGCTTTAGGCTAGGGCTCCCCTGGGCTAAGGCGAGGGCTCCCCTAGCCTTCAGGCGAGGGCACCCCTAGGCTTTAGGCTAGGGCTCCCCTGGGCTAAGGCGAGGGCTCCCCTAGCCTTCAGGCGAGGGCACCCCTAGGCTTTAGGCTAGGGCTCCCCTGGGCTAAGGCGAGGGCTCCCCTAGCCTTCAGGCGAGGGCACCCCTAGGCTTTAGGCTAGGGCTCCCCTGGGCTAAGGCGAGGGCTCCCCTAGCCTTCAGGCGAGGGCACCCCTAGGCTTTAGGCTAGGGCTCCCCTGGGCTAAGCCGAGGGCTCCCCTAGCCTTCAGGCGAGGGCACCCCTAGGCTTTAGGCTAGGGCTCCCCTGGGCTAAGGCGAGGGCTCCCCTAGCCTTCAGGCTAGGGCACCCCTAGGCTTTAGGCTAGGGCTCCCCTGGGCTAAGGCGAGGGCTGCCCTAGCCTTCAGGCGAGGGCACCCCTAGGCTTTAGGCTAGGGCTCCCCTAGGCTAAGGCGAGGGCTGCCCTAGCCTTCAGGCGAGGGCACCCCTAGGCTTTAGGCTAGGGCTACCCTAGGCTAAGGCGAGGGCTGCCCTAGCCTTCAGGCGAGGGCACCCCTAGGCTTTAGGCTAGGGCTCCCCTAGGCTAAGGCGAGGGCTGCCCTAGCCTTCAGGCGAGGGCACCCCTAGACTTTAGGCTCCCCTAGGCTAAGGCGAGGGCTCCCCTAGCCTTCAGGCGAGGGCACCCCTAGGCTTTAGGCTCCCCTAGGCTAAGGCGAGGGCTCCCCTAGCCTTCAGGCTAGGGCACCCCTAGGCTTTAGGCTCCCCTAGGCTAAGGCGAGGGTTCCCCTAGCCTTCAGGCTAGGGCACCCCTAGGCTTTAGGCTAGGGCTCCCCTAGGCTAAGGCGAGGGCTCCCCTAGCCTTCAGGCTAGGGCACCCCTAGGCTTTAGGCTCCCCTAGGCTAAGGCGAGGGCTCCCCTAGCCTTCAGGGTAGGGCACCCCTAGGCTTTAGGCTCCCCTAGTTTAAGGCGAGGGCTCCCCTAGCCTTCAGGCTAGGGCACCCCTAGGCTTTAGGCTCCCCTAGGCTAAGGCGAGGGCTCCCCTAGCCTTCATTCTAGGGCACCCCTAGGCTTTAGGCTCCCCTAGGCTAAGGCGAGGGCTCCCCTAGCCTTCAGGCTAGGGCACCCCTAGGCTTTAGGCTCCCCTAGGCTAAGGCGAGAGCTCCCCTAGGCTAAGTCGAGGGCTCCCCTAGCCTTCAGGCTAGGGCACCCCTAGGCTTTAGGCTCCCCTAGGCTAAGGCGAGGGCTCCCCTAGCCTTCAGGCTAGGGCACCCCTAGGCTTTAGGCTCCCCTAGGCTAAGGCGAGGGCTCCCCTAGCCTTCAGGCTAGGGCACCCCTAGGCTTTAGGCTCCCCTAGGCTAAGGCGAGAGCTCCCCTAGGCTAAGTCGAGGGCTCCCCTAGCCTTCAGGCTAGGGCACCCCTAGGCTTTAGGCTCCCCTAGGCTAAGGCGAGGGCTCCCCTAGCCTTCAGGCTAGGGCACCCCTAGGCTTTAGGCTCCCCTAGGCTAAGGCGAGGGCTCCCCTAGCCTTCAGGCTAGGGCACCCCTAGGCTTTAGGCTAGGGCTCCCCTAGGCTAAGGCGAGGGCTCCCCTAGCCTTCAGGCTAGGGCACCCCTAGGCTTTAGGCTCCCCTAGGCTAAGGCGAGGGCTCCCCTAGCCTTCAGGCTAGGGCACCCCTAGGCTTTAGGCTAGGGCTCCCCTAGGCTAAGGCGAGGGCTCCCCTAGCCTTCAGGCTAGGGCACCCCTAGGCTTTAGGCTCCCCTAGGCTAAGGCGAGGGCTCCCCTAGCCTTCAGGCTAGGGCACCCCTAGGCTTTAGGCTAGGGCTCCCCTAGGCTAAGGCGAGGGCTCCCCTAGCCTTCAGGCTAGGGCACCCCTAGGCTTTAGGCTCCCCTAGGCTAAGGCGAGGGCTCCCCTAGCCTTCAGGCTAGGGCACCCCTAGGCTTTAGGCTAGGGCTCCCCTAGGCTAAGGCGAGGGCTCCCCTAGCCTTCAGGCTAGGTCACCCCTAGGCTTTAGGCTCCCCTAGGCTAAGGCGAGGGCTCCCCTAGCCTTCAGGCTAGGGCACCCCTAGGCTTTAGGCTAGGGCTCCCCTAGGCTAAGGCGAGGGCTCCCCTAGCCTTCAGGCTAGGGCACCCCTAGGCTTTAGGCTCCCCTAGGCTAAGGCGAGGGCTCCCCTAGCCTTCAGGCTAGGGCACCCCTAGGCTTTAGGCTAGGGCTCCCCTAGGCTAAGGCGAGGGCTCCCCTAGCCTTCAGGCAAGGGCACCCCTATGCTTTAGGCTCCCCTAGGCTAAGGCGAGGGCTCCCCTAGCCTTCAGGCTAGGGCACCCCTAGGCTTTAGGCTAGGGCTCCCCTAGGCTAAGGCGAGGGCTCCCCTAGCCTTCAGGCTAGGGCACCCCTAGGCTTTAGGCTCCCCTAGGCTAAGGCGAGGGCTCCCCTAGCCTTCAGGCTAGGGCACCCCTAGGCTTTAGGCTAGGGCTCCCCTAGGCTAAGGCGAGGGCTCCCCTAGCCTTCAGGCTAGGGCACCCCTAGGCTTTAGGCTCCCCTAGGCTAAGGCGAGGGCTCCCCTAGCCTTCAGGCTAGGGCACCCCTAGGCTTTAGGCTAGGGCTCCCCTAGGCTAAGGCGAGGGATCCCCTAGCCTTCAGGCTAGGGCACCCCTAGGCTTTAGGCTCCCCTAGGCTAAGGCGAGGGCTCCCCTAGCCTTCAGGCTAGGGCACCCCTAGGCTTTAGGCTAGGGCTCCCCTAGGCTAAGGCGAGGGCTCCCCTAGCCTTCAGGCTAGGGCACCCCTAGGCTTTAGGCTCCCCTAGGCTAAGGCGAGGGCTCCCCTAGCCTTCAGGCTAGGGCACCCCTAGGCTTTAGGCTAGGGCTCCCCTAGGCTAAGGCGAGGGCTCCCCTAGCCTTCAGGCTAGGGCACCCCTAGGCTTTAGGCTCCCCTAGGCTAAGGCGAGGGCACCCCTAGCCTTCAGGCTAGGGCACCCCTAGGCTTTAGGCTAGGGCTCCCCTAGGCTAAGGCGAGGGCTCCCCTAGCCTTCAGGCTAGGGCACCCCTAGGCTTTAGGCTCCCCTAGGCTAAGGCGAGAGCTCCCCTAGCTTTCAGGCTAGGGCACCCCTAGGCTTTAGGCTAGGGCTCCCCTAGGCTAAGGCGAGGGCTCCCCTAGCCTTCAGGCTAGGGCACCCCTAGGCTTTAGGCTCCCCTAGGCTAAGGCGAGGGCTCCCCTAGCCTTCAGGCTAGGGCACCCCTAGGCTTTAGGCTAGGGCTCCCCTAGGCTAAGGCGAGGGCTCCCCTAGCCTTCAGGCTAGGGCACCCCTAGGCTTTAGGCTCCCCTAGGCTAAGGCGAGGGCTCCCCTAGCCTTCAGGCTAGGGCACCCCTAGGCTTTAGGCTAGGGCTCCCCTAGGCTAAGGCGAGGGCTCCCCTAGCCTTCAGGCTAGGGCACCCCTAGGCTTTAGGCTCCCCTAGGCTAAGGCGAGGGCTCCCCTAGCATTCAGGCTAGGGCACCCCTAGGCTTTAGGCTAGGGCTCCCCTAGGCTAAGGCGAGGGCTCCCCTAGCCTTCAGGCTAGGGCACCCCTAGGCTTTAGGCTCCCCTAGGCTAAGGCGAGGGCTCCCCTAGCCTTCAGGCTAGGGCACCCCTAGGCTTTAGGCTAGGGCTCCCCTAGGCTAAGGCGAGGGCTCCCCTAGCCTTCAGGCTAGGGCACCCCTAGGCTTTAGGCTCCCCTAGGCTAAGGCGAGGGCTCCCCTAGCCTTCAGGCTAGGGCACCCCTAGGCTTTAGGCTAGGGCTCCCCTAGGCTAAGGCGAGGGCTCCCCTAGCCTTCAGGCTAGGGCACCCCTAGGCTTTAGGCTCCCCTAGGCTAAGGCGAGGGCTCCCCTAGCCTTCAGGCTAGGGCACCCCTAGGCTTTAGGCTAGGGCTCCCCTAGGCTAAGTCGAGGGCTCCCCTAGCCTTCAGGCTAGGGCACCCCTAGGCTTTAGGCTCCCCTAGGCTAAGGCGAGGGCTCCCCTAGCCTTCAGGCTAGGGCAGCCCTAGGCTTTAGGCTAGGGCTCCCCTAGGCTAAGGCGAGGGATCCCCTAGCCTTCAGGCTAGGGCACCCCTAGGCTTTAGGCTCCCCTAGGCTAAGGCGAGGGCTCCCCTAGCCTTCAGGCTAGGGCACCCCTAGGCTTTAGGCTAGGGCTCCCCTAGGCTAAGGCGAGGGTTCCCCTAGCCTTCAGGCTAGGGCACCCCTAGGCTTTAGGCTCCCCTAGGCTAAGGCGAGGGCTCCCCTAGCCTTCAGGCTAGGGCACCCCTAGGCTTTAGGCTAGGGCTCCCCTAGGCTAAGGCGAGGGCTCCCCTAGCCTTCAGGCTAGGGCACCCCTAGGCTTTAGGCTCCCCTAGGCTAAGGCGAGGGCACCCCTAGCCTTCAGGCTAGGGCACCCCTAGGCTTTAGGCTAGGGCTCCCCTAGGCTAAGGCGAGGGCTCCCCTAGCCTTCAGGCTAGGGCACCCCTAGGCTTTAGGCTCCCCTAGGCTAAGGCGAGGGCTCCCCTAGCCTTCAGGCTAGGGCACCCCTAGGCTTTAGGCTAGGGCTCCCCTAGGCTAAGGCGAGGGCTCCCCTAGCCTTCAGGCTAGGGCACCCCTAGGCTTTAGGCTCCCCTAGGCTAAGGCGAGGGCTCCCCTAGCCTTCAGGCTAGGGCACCCCTAGGCTTTAGGCTAGGGCTCCCCTAGGCTAAGGCGAGGGCTCCCCTAGCCTTCAGGCTAGGGCACCCCTAGGCTTTAGGCTCCCCTAGGCTAAGGCGAGGGCTCCCCTAGCCTTCAGGCTAGGGCACCCCTAGGCTTTAGGCTAGGGCTCCCCTAGGCTAAGGCGAGGGCTCCCCTAGCCTTCAGGCTAGGGCACCCCTAGGCTTTAGGCTCCCCTAGGCTAAGGCGAGGGCTCCCCTAGCATTCAGGCTAGGGCACCCCTAGGCTTTAGGCTAGGGCTCCCCTAGGCTAAGGCGAGGGCTCCCCTAGCCTTCAGGCTAGGGCACCCCTAGGCTTTAGGCTCCCCTAGGCTAAGGCGAGGGCTCCCCTAGCCTTCAGGCTAGGGCACCCCTAGGCTTTAGGCTTGGGCTCCCCTAGGCTAAGGCGAGGGCTCCCCTAGCCTTCAGGCTAGGGCACCCCTAGGCTTTAGGCTCCCCTAGGCTAAGGCGAGGGCTCCCCTAGCCTTCAGGCTAGGGCAACCCTAGGCTTTAGGCTAGGGCTCCCCTAGGCTAAGGCGAGGGCTCCCCTAGCCTTCAGGCTAGGGCACCCCTAGGCTTTAGGCTCCCCTAGGCTAAGGCGAGGGCTCCCCTAGCCTTCAGGCTAGGGCACCTGTAGGCTTTAGGCTAGGGCTCCCCTAGGCTTAGGCGAGGGCTCCCCTAGCCTTCAGGCTAGGGCACCCCTAGGCTTTAGGCTCCCCTAGGCTAAGGCGAGGGCTCCCCTAGCCTTCAGGCTAGGGCACCCCTAGGCTTTAGGCTAGGGCTCCCCTAGGCTAAGGCGAGGGCTCCCCTAGCCTTCAGGCTAGGGCACCCCTAGGCTTTAGGCTCCCCTAGGCTAAGGCGAGGGCTCCCCTAGCCTTCAGGCTAGGGCACCCCTAGGCTTTAGGCTAGGGCTCCCCTAGGCTAAGGCGAGGGCTCCCCTAGCCTTCAGGCTAGGGCACCCCTAGGCTTTAGGCACCCCTAGGCTAAGGCGAGGGCTCCCCTAGCCTTCAGGCTAGGGCACCCCTAGGCTTTAGGCTAGGGCTCCCCTAGGCTAAGGCGAGGGCTCCCCTAGCCTTCAGGCTAGGGCACCCCTAGGCTTTAGGCTCCCCTAGGCTAATGCGAGGGCTCCCCTAGCCTTCAGGCTAGGGCACCCCTAGGCTTTAGGCTAGGGCTCCCCTAGGCTAAGGCGAGGGCTACCCTAGCCTTCAGGCTAGGGCACCCCTAGGCTTTAGGCTCCCCTAGGCTAAGGCGTTGGCTCCCCTAGCCTTCAGGCTAGGGCACCCCTAGGCTTTAGGCTAGGGCTCCCCTAGGCTAAGGCGAGGGCTCCCCTAGCCTTCAGGCTAGGGCACCCCTAGGCTTTAGGCTCCCCTAGGCTAAGGCTAGGGCTCCCCTAGCCTTCAGGCTAGGGCACCCCTAGGCTTTAGGCTAGGGCTCCCCTAGGCTAAGGCTAGGGCTCCCCTAGCCTTCAGGCTAGGGCACCCCTAGGCTTTAGGCTCCCCTAGGCTAAGGCTAGGGCTCCCCTAGCCTTCAGGCTAGGGCACCCCTAGGCTTTAGGCTAGGGCTCCCCTAGGCTAAGGCTAGGGCTCCCCTAGCCTTCAGGCTAGGGCACCCCTAGGCTTTAGGCTCCCCTAGGCTAAGGCTAGGGCTCCCCTAGCCTTCAGGCTAGGGCACCCCTAGGCTTTAGGCTAGGGCTCCCCTAGGCTAAGGCTAGGGCTCCCCTAGCCTTCAGGCTAGGGCACCCCTAGGCTTTAGGCTCCCCTAGGCTAAGGCTAGGGCTCCCCTAGCCTTCAGGCTAGGGCACCCCTAGGCTTTAGGCTAGGGCTCCCCTAGGCTAAGGCTAGGGCTCCCCTAGCCTTCAGGCTAGGGCACCCCTAGGCTTTAGGCTCCCCTAGGCTAAGGCTAGGGCTCCCCTAGCCTTCAGGCTAGGGCACCCCTAGGCTTTAGGCTAGGGCTCCCCTAGGCTAAGGCTAGGGCTCCCCTAGCCTTCAGGCTAGGGCACCCCTAGGCTTTAGGCTCCCCTAGGCTAAGGCTAGGGCTCCCCTAGCCTTCAGGCTAGGGCACCCCTAGGCTTTAGGCTAGGGCTCCCCTAGGCTAAGGCTAGGGCTCCCCTAGCCTTCAGGCTAGGGCACCCCTAGGCTTTAAGCTCCCCTAGGCTAAGGCTAGGGCTCCCCTAGCCTTTAGGCTAGGGCACCCCTAGGCTTTAGGCTAGGGCTCCCCTAGGCTAAGGCTAGGGCTCCCCTAGCCTTCAGGCTAGGGCACCCCTAGGCTTTAGGCTCCCCTAGGCTAAGGCTAGGGCTCCCCTAGCCTTCAGGCTAGGGCACCCCTAGGCTTTAGGCTAGGGCTCCCCTAGGCTAAGGCTAGGGCTCCCCTAGCCTTCAGGCTAGGGCACCCCTAGGCTTTAGGCTCCCCTAGGCTAAGGCTAGGGCTCCCCTAGCCTTCAGGCTAGGGCAACCCTAGGCTTTAGGCTAGGGCTCCCCTAGGCTAAGGCTAGGGCTCCCTTAGCCTTCAGGCTAGGGCACCCCTAGGCTTTAGGCTCCCCTAGGCTAAGGCTAGGGCTCCCCTAGCCTTCAGGCTAGGGCACCCCTAGGCTTTAGGCTAGCGCTCCCCTAGGCTAAGGCTCGGGCTCCCCTAGCCTTCAGGCTAGGGCACCCCTAGGCTTTAGGCTCCCCTAGGCTAAGGCTAGGGCTCCCCTAGCCTTCAGGCTAGGGCACCCCTAGGCTTTAGGCTCCCCTAGGCTAAGGCTAGGGCTCCCCTAGCCTTCAGGCTAGGGCACCCCTAGGCTTTAGGCTAGGGCTCCCCTAGGCTAAGGCTAGGGCTCCCCTAGCCTTCAGGCTAGGGCACCCCTAGGCTTTAGGCTCCCCTAGGCTAAGGCTAGGGCTCCCCTAGCCTTCAGGCTAGGGCACCCCTAGGCTTTAGGCTAGGGCTCCCCTAGGCTAAGGCTAGGGCTCCCCTAGCCTTCAGGCTAGGGCACCCCTAGGCTTTAGGCTCCCCTAGGCTAAGGCTAGGGCTCCCCTAGCCTTCAGGCTAGGGCACCCCTATGCTTTAGGCTCCCCTAGGCTAAGGCTAGGGCTCCCCTAGCCTTCAGGTTAGGGCACCCCTAGGCTTTAGGCTCCCCTAGGCTAAGGCTAGGGCTCCCCTAGCCTTCAGGCTAGGGCACCCCTAGGCTTTAGGCTAGGGCTCCCCTAGGCTAAGGCTAGGGCTCCCCTAGCCTTCAGGCTAGGGCACCCCTAGGCTTTAGGCTCCCCTAGGCTAAGGCTAGGGCTCCCCTAGCCTTCAGGCTAGGGCACCCCTAGGCTTTAGGCTAGGGCTCCCCTAGGCTAAGGCTAGGGCTCCCCTAGCCTTCAGGCTAGGGCACCCCTAGGCTTTAGGCTCCCCTAGGCTAAGGCTAGGGCTCCCCTAGCCTTCAGGCTAGGGCACCCCTAGGCTTTAGGCTAGGGCTCCCCTAGGCTAAGGCTAGGGCTCCCCTAGCCTTCAGGCTAGGGCACCCCTAGGCTTTAGGCTCCCCTAGGCTAAGGCTAGGGCTCCCCTAGCCTTCAGGCTAGGGCACCCCTAGGCTTTAGGTTAGGGCTCCCCTAGGCTAAGGCTAGGGCTCCCCTAGCCTTCAGGCTAGGGCACCCCTAGGCTTTAGGCTCCCCTAGGCTAAGGCTAGGGCTCCCCTAGCCTTCAGGCTAGGGCACCCCTAGGCTTTAGGCTAGGGCTCCCCTAGGCTAAGGCTAGGGCTCCCCTAGCCTTCAGGCTAGGGCACCCCTAGTCTTTAGGCTCCCCTAGGCTAAGGCTAGGGCTCCCCTAGCCTTCAAGCTAGGGCACCCCTAGGCTTTAGGCAAGGGCTCCCCTAGGCTAAGGCTAGGGCTCCCCTAGCCTTCAGGCTAGGGCACCCCTAGGCTTTAGGCTCCCCTAGGCTAAGGCTAGGGCTCCCCTAGCCTTCAGGCTAGGGCACCCCTAGGCTTTAGGCTAGGGCTCCCCTAGGCTAAGGCTAGGGCTCCCCTAGCCTTCAGGCTAGGGCACCCCTAGGCTTTAGGCTCCCCTAGGCTAAGGCTAGGGCTCCCCTAGCCTTCAGGCTAGGGCACCCCTAGGCTTTAGGCTAGGGCTCCCCTAGGCTAAGGCTAGGGCTCCCCTAGCCTTCAGGCTAGGGCACCCCTAGGCTTTAGGCTCCCCTAGGCTAAGGCTAGGGCTCCCCTAGCCTTCAGGCTAGGGCACCCCTAGGCTTTAGGCTAGGGCTCCCCTAGGCTAAGGCTAGGGCTCCCCTAGCCTTCAGGCTAGGGCACTCCTAGGCTTTAGGCTCCCCTAGGCTAAGGCTAGGGCTCCCCTAGCCTTCAGGCTAGGGCACCCCTAGGCTTTAGGTAGGGCTCCCCTAGGCTAAGGCTAGGGCTCCCCTAGCCTTCAGGCTAGGGCACCCCTAGGCTTTAGGCTCCCCTAGGCTAAGGCTAGGGCTCCCCTAGCCTTCAGGCTAGGGCACCCCTAGGCTTTAGGCTAGGGCTCCCCTAGGCTAAGGCTAGGGCTCCCCTAGCCTTCAGGCTAGGGCACCCCTAGGCTTTAGGCTCCCCTAGGCTAAGGCTAGGGCTCCCCTAGCCTTCAGGCTAGGGCACCCCTAGGCTTTAGGCTAGGGCTCCCCTAGGCTAAGGCTAGGGCTCCCCTAGCCTTCAGGCTAGGGCACCCCTAAGCTTTAGGCTCCCCTAGGCTAAGGCTAGGGCTCCCCTAGCCTTCAGGCTAGGGCACCCCTAGGCTTTAGGCTAGGGCTCCCCTAGGCTAAGGCTAGGGCTCCCCTAGCCTTCAGGCTAGGGCACCCCTAGGCTTTAGGCTCCCCTAGGCTAAGGCTAGGGCTCCCCTAGCCTTCAGGCTAGGGCACCCCTAGGCTTTAGGCTAGGGCTCCCCTAGGCTAAGGCTAGGGCTCCCCTAGCCTTCAGGCTAGGGCACCCCTAGGCTTTAGGCTCCCCTAGGCTAAGGCTAGGGCTCCCCTAGCCTTCAGGCTAGGGCACCCCTAGGCTTTAGGCTAGGGCTCCCCTAGGCTAAGGCTAGGGCTCCCCTAGCCTTCAGGCTAGGGCACCCCTAGGCTTTAGGCTCCCCTAGGCTAAGGCTAGGGCTCCCCTAGCCTTCAGGCTAGGGCACCCCTAGGCTTTAGGCTAGGGCTCCCCTAGGCTAAGGCTAGGGCTCCCCTAGCCTTCAGGCTAGGGCACCCCTAGGCTTTAGGCTCCCCTAGGCTAAGGCTAGGGCTCCCCTAGCCTTCAGGCTAGGGCACCCTTAGGCTTTAGGCTAGGGCTCCCCTAGGCTAAGGCTAGGGCTCCCCTAGCCTTCAGGCTAGGGCACCCCTAGGCTTTAGGCTCCCCTAGGCTAAGGCTAGGGCTCCCCTAGCCTTCAGGCTAGGGCACCCCTAGGCTTTAGGCTCCCCTAGGCTAAGGCTAGGGCTCCCCTAGCCTTCAGGCTAGGGCACCCCTAGGCTTTAGGCTCCCCTAGGCTAAGGCTAGGGCTCCCCTAGCCTTCAGGCTAGGGCACCCCTAGGCTTTAGGCTCCCCTAGGCTAAGGCTAGGGCTCCCCTAGCCTTCAGGCTAGGGCACCCCTAGGCTTTAGGCTCCCCTAGGCTAAGGCTAGGGCTCCCCTAGCCTTCAGGCTAGGGCACCCCTAGGCTTTAGGCTCCCCTAGGCTAAGGCTAGGGCTCCCCTAGCCTTCAGGCTAGGGCACCCCTAGGCTTTAGGCTCCCCTAGGCTAAGGCTAGGGCTCCCCTAGCCTTCAGGCTAGGGCACCCCTAGGCTTTAGGCTCCCCTAGGCTAAGGCTAGGGCTCCCCTAGCCTTCAGGCTAGGGCACCACTAGGCTTTAGGCTCCCCTAGGCTAAGGCTAGGGCTCCCCTAGCCTTCAGGCTAGGGCACCCCTTGGCTTTAGGCTCCCCTAGGCTAAGGCTAGGGCTCCCCTAGCCTTCAGGCTAGGGCACCCCTAGGCTTTAGGCTCCCCTAGGCTAAGGCTAGGGCTCCCCTAGCCTTCAGGCTAGGGCACCCCTAGGCTTTAGGCTCCCCTAGGCTAAGGCTAGGGCTCCCCTAGCCTTCAGGCTAGGGCACCCCTAGGCTTTAGGCTCCCCTAGGCTAAGGCTAGGGCTCCCCTAGCCTTCAGGCTAGGGCACCCCTAGGCTTTAGGCTCCCCTAGGCTAAGGCTAGGGCTCCCCTAGCCTTCAGGCTAGGGCACCCCTAGGCTTTAGGCTCCCCTAGGCTAAGGCTAGGGCTCCCCTAGCCTTCAGGCTAGGGCACCCCTAGGCTTTAGGCTCCCCTAGGCTAAGGCTAGGGCTCCCCTAGCCTTCAGGCTAGGGCACCCCTAGGCTTTAGGCTCCCCTAGGCTAAGGCTAGGGCTCCCCTAGCCTTCAGGCTAGGGCACCCCTAGGCTTTAGGCTCCCCTAGGCTAAGGCTAGGGCTCCCCTAGGCTAAGGCTAGGGCTCCCCTAGCCTTCAGGCTAGGGCACCCCTAGGCTTTAGGCTCCCCTAGGCTAAGGCTAGGGCTCCCCTAGGCTAAGGCGAGGGCTCCCCTAGCCTTCAGGCTAGGGCACCCCTAGGCTTTAGGCTCCCCTAGGCTAAGGCTAGGGCTCCCCTAGGCTAAGGCGAGGGCTCCCCTAGCCTTCAGGCTAGGGCACCCCTAGGCTTTAGGCTCCCCTAGGCTAAGGCTAGGGCTCCCCTAGGCTAAGGCGAGGGCTCCCCTAGCCTTCAGGCTAGGGCACCCCTAGGCTTTAGGCTCCCCTAGGCTAAGGCTAGGGCTCCCCTAGGCTAAGGCGAGGGCTCCCCTAGCCTTCAGGCTAGGGCACCCCTAGGCTTTAGGCTCCACTAGGCTAAGGCTAGGGCTCCCCTAGGCTAAGGCGAGGGCTCCCCTAGCCTTCAGGCTAGGGCACCCCTAGGCTTTAGGCTCCCCTAGGCTAAGGCTAGGGCTCCCCTAGGCTAAGGCGAGGGCTCCCCTAGCCTTCAGGCTAGGGCACCCCTAGGCTTTAGGCTCCCCTAGGCTAAGGCTAGGGCTCCCCTAGGCTAAGGCGAGGGCTCCCCTAGCCTTCAGGCTAGGGCACCCCTAGGCGTTAGGCTCCCCTAGGCTAAGGCTAGGGCTCCCCTAGGCTAAGGCGAGGGCTCCCCTAGCCTTCAGGCTAGGGCACCCCTAGGCGTTAGGCTCCCCTAGGCTAAGGCTAGGGCTCCCCTAGGCTAAGGCGAGGGCTCCCCTAGCCTTCAGGCTAGGGCACCCCTAGGCTTTAGGCTCCCCTAGGCTAAGGCTAGGGCTCCCCTAGGCTAAGGCGAGGGCTCCCCTAGCCTTCAGGCTAGGGCACCCCTAGGCTTTAGGCTCCCCTAGGCTAAGGCTAGGGCTCCCCTAGGCTAAGGCGAGGGCTCCCCTAGCCTTCAGGCTAGGGCACCCCTAGGCTTTAGGCTCCCCTAGGCTAAGGCTAGGGCTCCCCTAGGCTAAGGCGAGGGCTCCCCTAGCCTTCAGGCTAGGGCACCCCTAGGCTTTAGGCTCCCCTAGGCTAAGGCTAGGGCTCCCCTAGGCTAAGGCGAGGGCTCCCCTAGCCTTCAGGCTAGGGCACCCCTAGGCTTTAGGCTCCCCTAGGCTAAGGCTAGGGCTCCCCTAGGCTAAGGCGAGGGCTCCCCTAGCCTTCAGGCTAGGGCACCCCTAGGCTTTAGGCTCCCCTAGGCTAAGGCTAGGGCTCCCCTAGGCTAAGGCGAGGGCTCCCCTAGCCTTCAGGCTAGGGCACCCCTAGGCTTTAGGCTCCCCTAGGCTAAGGCTAGGGCTCCCCTAGGCTAAGGCGAGGGCTCCCCTAGCCTTCAGGCTAGGGCACCCCTAGGCTTTAGGCTCCCCTAGGCTAAGGCTAGGGCTCCCCTAGGCTAAGGCGAGGGCTCCCCTAGCCTTCAGGCTAGGGCACCCCTAGGCTTTAGGCTCCCCTAGGCTAAGGCTAGGGCTCCCCTAGGCTAAGGCGAGGGCTCCCCTAGCCTTCAGGCTAGGGCACCCCTAGGCTTTAGGCTCCCCTAGGCTAAGGCTAGGGCTCCCCTAGGCTAAGGCGAGGGCTCCCCTAGCCTTCAGGCTAGGGCACCCCTAGGCTTTAGGCTCCCCTAGGCTAAGGCTAGGGCTCCCCTAGGCTAAGGCGAGGGCTCCCCTAGCCTTCAGGCTAGGGCACCCCTAGGCTTTAGGCTCCCCTAGGCTAAGGCTAGGGCTCCCCTAGGCTAAGGCGAGGGCTCCCCTAGCCTTCAGGCTAGGGCACCCCTAGGCTTTAGGCTCCCCTAGGCTAAGGCTAGGGCTCCCCTAGGCTAAGGCGAGGGCTCCCCTAGCCTTCAGGCTAGGGCACCCCTAGGCTTTAGGCTCCCCTAGGCTAAGGCTAGGGCTCCCCTAGGCTAAGGCGAGGGCTCCCCTAGCCTTCAGGCTAGGGCACCCCTAGGCTTTAGGCTCCCCTAGGCTAAGGCTAGGGCTCCCCTAGGCTAAGGCGAGGGCTCCCCTAGCCTTCAGGCTAGGGCACCCCTAGGCTTTAGGCTCCCCTAGGCTAAGGCTAGGGCTCCCCTAGGCTAAGGCGAGGGCTCCCCTAGCCTTCAGGCTAGGGCACCCCTAGGCTTTAGGCTCCCCTAGGCTAAGGCTAGGGCTCCCCTAGGCTAAGGCGAGGGCTCCCCTAGCCTTCAGGCTAGGGCACCCCTAGGCGTTTAGGCTCCCCTAGGCTAAGGCTAGGGCTCCCCTAGGCTAAGGCGAGGGCTCCCCTAGCCTTCAGGCTAGGGCACCCCTAGGCGTTAGGCTCCCCTAGGCTAAGGCTAGGGCTCCCCTAGGCTAAGGCGAGGGCTCCCCTAGCCTTCAGGCTAGGGCACCCCTAGGCTTTAGGCTCCCCTAGGCTAAGGCTAGGGCTCCCCTAGGCTAAGGCGAGGGCTCCCCTAGCCTTCAGGCTAGGGCACCCCTAGGCTTTAGGCTCCCCTAGGCTAAGGCTAGGGCTCCCCTAGGCTAAGGCGAGGGCTCCCCTAGCCTTCAGGCTAGGGCACCCCTAGGCTTTAGGCTCCCCTAGGCTAAGGCTAGGGCTCCCCTAGGCTAAGGCGAGGGCTCCCCTAGCCTTCAGGCTAGGGCACCCCTAGGCTTTAGGCTCCCCTAGGCTAAGGCTAGGGCTCCCCTAGGCTAAGGCGAGGGCTCCCCTAGCCTTCAGGCTAGGGCACCCCTAGGCTTTAGGCTCCCCTAGGCTAAGGCTAGGGCTCCCCTAGGCTAAGGCGAGGGCTCCCCTAGCCTTCAGGCTAGGGCACCCCTAGGCTTTAGGCTCCCCTAGGCTAAGGCTAGGGCTCCCCTAGGCTAAGGCGAGGGCTCCCCTAGCCTTCAGGCTAGGGCACCCCTAGGCTTTAGGCTCCCCTAGGCTAAGGCTAGGGCTCCCCTAGGCTAAGGCGAGGGCTCCCCTAGCCTTCAGGCTAGGGCACCCCTAGGCTTTAGGCTCCCCTAGGCTAAGGCTAGGGCTCCCCTAGGCTAAGGCGAGGGCTCCCCTAGCCTTCAGGCTAGGGCACCCCTAGGCTTTAGGCTCCCCTAGGCTAAGGCTAGGGCTCCCCTAGGCTAAGGCGAGGGCTCCCCTAGCCTTCAGGCTAGGGCACCCCTAGGCTTTAGGCTCCCCTAGGCTAAGGCTAGGGCTCCCCTAGGCTAAGGCGAGGGCTCCCCTAGCCTTCAGGCTAGGGCACCCCTAGGCTTTAGGCTCCCCTAGGCTAAGGCTAGGGCTCCCCTAGGCTAAGGCGAGGGCTCCCCTAGCCTTCAGGCTAGGGCACCCCTAGGCTTTAGGCTCCCCTAGGCTAAGGCTAGGGCTCCCCTAGGCTAAGGCGAGGGCTCCCCTAGCCTTCAGGCTAGGGCACCCCTAGGCTTTAGGCTCCCCTAGGCTAAGGCTAGGGCTCCCCTAGGCTAAGGCGAGGGCTCCCTAGCCTTCAGGCTAGGGCACCCCTAGGCTTTAGGCTCCCCTAGGCTAAGGCTAGGGCTCCCCTAGGCTAAGGCGAGGGCTCCCCTAGCCTTCAGGCTAGGGCACCCCTAGGCTTTAGGCTCCCCTAGGCTAAGGCTAGGGCTCCCCTAGGCTAAGGCGAGGGCTCCCCTAGCCTTCAGGCTAGGGCACCCCTAGGCTTTAGGCTCCCCTAGGCTAAGGCTAGGGCTCCCCTAGGCTAAGGCGAGGGCTCCCCTAGCCTTCAGGCTAGGGCACCCCTAGGCTTTAGGCTCCCCTAGGCTAAGGCTAGGGCTCCCCTAGGCTAAGGCGAGGGCTCCCCTAGCCTTCAGGCTAGGGCACCCCTAGGCTTTAGGCTCCCCTAGGCTAAGGCTAGGGCTCCCCTAGGCTAAGGCGAGGGCTCCCCTAGCCTTCAGGCTAGGGCACCCCTAGGCTTTAGGCTCCCCTAGGCTAAGGCTAGGGCTCCCCTAGGCTAAGGCGAGGGCTCCCCTAGCCTTCAGGCTAGGGCACCCCTAGGCTTTAGGCTCCCCTAGGCTAAGGCTAGGGCTCCCCTAGGCTAAGGCGAGGGCTCCCCTAGCCTTCAGGCTAGGGCACCCCTAGGCTTTAGCTCCCCTAGGCTAAGGCTAGGGCTCCCCTAGGCTAAGGCGAGGGCTCCCCTAGCCTTCAGGCTAGGGCACCCCTAGGCTTTAGGCTCCCCTAGGCTAAGGCTAGGGCTCCCCTAGGCTAAGGCGAGGGCTCCCCTAGCCTTCAGGCTAGGGCACCCCTAGGCTTTAGGCTCCCCTAGGCTAAGGCTAGGGCTCCCCTAGGCTAAGGCGAGGGCTCCCCTAGCCTTCAGGCTAGGGCACCCCTAGGCTTTAGGCTCCCCTAGGCTAAGGCTAGGGCTCCCCTAGGCTAAGGCGAGGGCTCCCCTAGCCTTCAGGCTAGGGCACCCTAGGCTTTAGGCTCCCCTAGGCTAAGGCTAGGGCTCCCCTAGGCTAAGGCGAGGGCTCCCCTAGCCTTCAGGCTAGGGCACCCCTAGGCTTTAGGCTCCCCTAGGCTAAGGCTAGGGCTCCCCTAGGCTAAGGCGAGGGCTCCCCTAGCCTTCAGGCTAGGGCACCCCTAGGCTTTAGGCTCCCCTAGGCTAAGGCTAGGGCTCCCTAGGCTAAGGCGAGGGCTCCCCTAGCCTTCAGGCTAGGGCACCCCTAGGCTTTAGGCTCCCCTAGGCTAAGGCTAGGGCTCCCCTAGGCTAAGGCGAGGGCTCCCCTAGCCTTCAGGCTAGGCACCCCTAGGCTTTAGGCTAGGGCTCCCCTAGGCTAAGGCGAGGGCTCCCCTAGCCTTCAGGCTAGGGCACCCCTAGGCTTTAGGCTAGGGCTCCCCTAGGCTAAGGCGAGGGCTCCCCTAGCCTTCAGGCTAGGGCACCCCTAGGCTTTAGGCTAGGGCTCCCCTAGGCTAAGGCGAGGGCTCCCCTAGCCTTCAGGCTAGGGCACCCCTAGGCTTTAGGCTAGGGCTCCCCTAGGCTAAGGCGAGGGCTCCCTAGCCTTCAGGCTAGGGCACCCCTAGGCTTTAGGCTAGGGCTCCCCTAGGCTAAGGCGAGGGCTCCCCTAGCCTTCAGGCAAGGGCACCCCTAGGCTTTAGGCTAGGGCTCCCCTAGGCTAAGCGAGGGCTCCCCTAGCCTTCAGGCTAGGGCACCCCTAGGCTTTAGGCTAGGGCTCCCCTTGGCTAAGGCCAGGGCTCCCCTAGCCTTCAGGCTAGGGCACCCCTAGGCTTTAGGCTAGGGCTCCCCTAGGCTAAGGCCAGGGCTCCCCTAGCCTTCAGGCTAGGGCACCCCTAGGCTTTAGGCTAGGGCTCCCCTAGGCTAAGGCCAGGGCTCCCCTAGCCTTCAGGCTAGGGCACCCCTAGGCTTTAGGCTAGGGCTCCCCTAGGCTAAGCGAGGGCTCCCCTAGCCTTCAGGCTAGGGCACCCCTAGGCTTTAGGCTAGGGCTCCCCTAGGCTAAGGCGAGGGCTCCCCTAGCCTTCAGGCTAGGGCACCCCTAGGCTTTAGGCTAGGGCTCCCCTAGGCTAAGGCGAGGGCTCCCCTAGCCTTCAGGCTAGGGCACCCCTAGGCTTTAGGCTAGGGCTCCCCTAGGCTAAGGCGAGGGCTCCCCTAGCCTTCAGGCTAGGGCACCCTAGGCTTTAGGCTAGGGCTCCCCTAGGCTAAGGCGAGGGCTCCCCTAGCCTTCAGGCTAGGGCACCCCTAGGCTTAGGCTAGGGCTCCCCTAGGCTAAGGCGAGGGCTCCCCTAGCCTTCAGGCTAGGGCACCCCTAGGCTTTAGGCTAGGGCTCCCCTAGCTAAGGCGAGGGCTCCCTAGCCTTCAGGCTAGGGCACCCCTAGGCTTTAGGCTAGGGCTCCCCTAGGCTAAGGCGAGGGCTCCCTAGCCTTCAGGCTAGGGCACCCCTAGGCTTTAGGCTCCCCTAGGCTAAGGCGAGGGCTCCCCTAGCCTTCAGGCTAGGGCACCCCTAGGCTTTAGGCTCCCCTAGGCTAAGGCGAGGGCTCCCCTAGCCTTCAGGCTAGGGCACCCCTAGGCTTTTAGGCTCCCCTAGGCTAAGGCGAGGGCTCCCCTAGCCTTCAGGCTAGGCACCCCTAGGCTTTAGGCTCCCCTAGGCTAAGGCGAGGGCTCCCCTAGCCTTCAGGCTAGGGCTCCCCTAGGCTTTAGGCTCCCCTAGGCTAAGGCGAGGGCTCCCCTAGCCTTCAGGCTAGGGCTCCCCTAGGCTTTAGGCTCCCCTAGGCTAAGGCGAGGGCTCCCCTAGCCTTCAGGCTAGGGCTCCCCTAGGCTTTAGGCTCCCCTAGGCTAAGGCGAGGGCTCCCCTAGCCTTCAGGCTAGGGCTCCCCTAGGCTTTAGGCTCCCCTAGGCTAAGGCGAGGGCTCCCCTAGCCTTCAGGCTAGGGCTCCCCTAGGCTTTAGGCTCCCCTAGGCTAAGGCGAGGGCTCCCCTAGCCTTCAGGCTAGGGCTCCCCTAGGCTTTAGGCTCCCCTAGGCTAAGGCGAGGGCTCCCCTAGCCTTCAGGCTAGGGCTCCCCTAGGCTTTAGGCTCCCCTAGGCTAAGGCGAGGGCTCCCCTAGCCTTCAGGCTAGGGCTCCCCTAGGCTTTAGGCTCCCCTAGGCTAAGGCGAGGGCTCCCCTAGCCTTCAGGCTAGGGCTCCCCTAGGCTTTAGGCTCCCCTAGGCTAAGGCGAGGGCTCCCCTAGCCTTCAGGCTAGGGCTCCCCTAGGCTTTAGGCTCCACTAGGCTAAGGCGAGGGCTCCCCTAGCCTTCAGGCTAGGGCACCCCTAGGCTTTAGGCTCCCCTAGGTTAAGGCGAGGGCTCCCCTACCCTTCAGGCTAGGGCTCCCCTAGGCTTTAGGCTCCCCTAGGCTAAGGCGAGGGCTCCCCTAGCCTTCAGGCTAGGGCACCCCTAGGCTTTAGGCTCCCCTAGGCTAAGGCTAGGGCTCCCCTAGCCTTCAGGCTAGGGCACCCCTAGGCTTTAGGCTCCCCTAGGCTAAGGCTAGGGCTCCCCTAGCCTTCAGGCTAGGGCACCCCTAGGCTTTAGGCTAGGGCTCCCCTAGGCTAAGGCTAGGGCTCCCCTAGCCTTCAGGCTAGGGCACCCCTAGGCTTTAGGCTCCCCTAGGCTAAGGCTAGGGCTCCCCTAGCCTTCAGGCTAGGGCACCCCTAGGCTTTAGGCTAGGGCTCCCCTAGGCTAAGGCTAGGGCTCCCCTAGCCTTCAGGCTAGGGCACCCCTAGGCTTTAGGCTCCCCTAGGCTAAGGCTAGGGCTCCCCTAGCCTTCAGGCTAGGGCACCCCTAGGCTTTAGGCTAGGGCTCCCCTAGGCTAAGGCTAGGGCTCCCCTAGCCTTCAGGCTAGGGCACCCCTAGGCTTTAGGCTCCCCTAGGCTAAGGCTAGGGCTCCCCTAGCCTTCAGGCTAGGGCACCCCTAGGCTTTAGGCTAGGGCTCCCCTAGGCTAAGGCTAGGGCTCCCCTAGCCTTCAGGCTAGGGCACCCCTAGGCTTTAGGCTCCCCTAGGCTAAGGCTAGGGCTCCCCTAGCCTTCAGGCTAGGGCACCCCTAGGCTTTAGGCTACGGCTCCCCTAGGCTAAGGCTAGGGCTCCCCTAGCCTTCAGGCTAGGGCACCCCTAGGCTTTAGGCTCCCCTAGGCTAAGGCTAGGGCTCCCCTAGCCTTCAGGCTAGGGCACCCCTAGGCTTTAGGCTAGGGCTCCCCTAGGCTAAGGCTAGGGCTCCCCTAGCCTTCAGGCTAGGGCACCCCTAGGCTTTAGGCTCCCCTAGGCTAAGGCTAGGGCTCCCCTAGCCTTCAGGCTAGGGCACCCCTAGGCTTTAGGCTAGGGCTCCCCTAGGCTAAGGCTAGGGCTCCCCTAGCCTTCAGGCTAGGTCACCCCTAGGCTTTAGGCTCCCCTAGGCTAAGGCTAGGGCTCCCCTAGCCTTCAGGCTAGGGCACCCCTAGGCTTTAGTCTAGGGCTCCCCTAGGCTAAGGCTAGGGCTCCCCTAGCCTTCAGGCTAGGGCACCCCTAGGCTTTAGGCTCCCCTAGGCTAAGGCTAGGGCTCCCCTAGCCTTCAGGCTAGGGCACCCCTAGGCTTTAGGCTAGGGCTCCCCTAGGCTAAGGCTAGGGCTCCCCTAGCCTTCAGGCTAGGGCACCCCTAGGCTTTAGGCTCCCCTAGGCTAAGGCTAGGGCTCCCCTAGCCTTCAGGCTAGGGCACCCCTAGGCTTTAGGCTAGGGCTCCCCTAGGCTAAGGCTAGGGCTCCCCTAGCCTTCAGGCTAGGGCACCCCTAGGCTTTAGGCTAGGGCTCCCCTAGGCTAAGGCTAGGGCTCCCCTAGCCTTCAGGCTAGGGCACCCCTAGGCTTTAGGCTAGGGCTCCCCTAGGCTAAGGCTAGGGCTCCCCTAGCCTTCAGGCAAGGGCACCCCTAGGCTTTAGGCTAGGGCTCCCCTAGGCTAAGGCTAGGGCTCCCCTAGCCTTCAGGCTAGGGCACCCCTAGGCTTTAGGCTAGGGCTCCCCTAGGCTAAGGCTAGGGCTCCCCTAGCCTTCAGGCTAGGGCACCCCTAGGCTTTAGGCTAGGGCTCCCCTAGGCTAAGGCTAGGGCTCCCCTAGACTTCAGGCTAGGGCACCCCTAGGCTTTAGGCTCCCCTAGGCTAAGGCTAGGGCTCCCCTAGCCTTCAGGTTGGGCACCCCTAGGCTTTAGGCTCCCCTAGGCTAAGGCTAGGGCTCCCCTAGCCTTCAGGCTAGGGCACCCCTAGGCTTTAGGCTCCCCTAGGCTAAGGCTAGGGCTCCCCTAGCCTTCAGGCTAGGGCAACCCTAGGCTTTAGGCTCCCCTAGGCTAAGGCTAGGGCTCCCCTAGCCTTCAGGCTAGGGCACCCCTAGGCTTTAGGCTCCCCTAGGCTAAGGCTAGGGCTCCCCTAGCCTTCAGGCTAGGGCACCCCTAGGCTTTAGGCTAGGGCTCCCCTAGGCTAAGGCTAGGGCTCCCCTAGCCTTCAGGCTAGGGCACCCCTAGGCTTTAGGCTCCCCTAGGCTAAGGCTAGGGCTCCCCTAGCCTTCAGGCTAGGGCACCCCTAGGCTTTAGGCTCCCCTAGGCTAAGGCTAGGGCTCCCCTAGCCTTCAGGCTAGGGCACCCCTAGGCTTTAGGCTAGGGCTCCCCTAGGCTAAGGCTAGGGCTCCCCTAGCCTTCAGGCTAGGGCACCCCTAGGCTTTAGGCTCCCCTAGGCTAAGGCTAGGGCTCCCCTAGCCTTCAGGCTACGGCACCCCTAGGCTTTAGGCTAGGGCTCCCCTAGGCTAAGGCTAGGGCTCCCCTAGCCTTCAGGCTAGGGCACCCCTAGGCTTTAGGCTCCCCTAGGCTAAGGCTAGGGCTCCCCTAGCCTTCAGGCTAGGGCACCCCTAGGCTTTAGGCTAGGGCTCCCCTAGGCTAAGGCTAGGGCTCCCCTAGTCTTCAGGCTAGGGCACCCCTAGGCTTTAGGCTCCCCTAGGCTAAGGCTAGGGCTCCCCTAGCCTTCAGGCTAGGGCACCCCTAGGCTTTAGGCTAGGGCTCCCCTAGGCTAAGGCTAGGGCTCCCCTAGCCTTCAGGCTAGGGCACCCCTAGGCTTTAGGCTCCCCTAGGCTAAGGCTAGGGCTCCCCTAGCCTTCAGGCTAGGGCACCCCTAGGCTTTAGGCTAGGGCTCCCCTAAACTAAGGCTAGGGCTCCCCTAGCCTTCAGGCTAGGGCACCCCTAGGCTTTAGGCTCCCCTAGGCTAAGGCTAGGGCTCCCCTAGCCTTCAGGCTAGGGCACCCCTAGGCTTTAGGCTAGGGCTCCCCTAGGCTAAGGCTAGGGCTCCCCTAGCCTTCAGGCTAGGGCACCCCTAGGCTTTAGGCTCCCCTAGGCTAAGGCTAGGGCTCCCCTAGCCTTCAGGCTAGGGCACCCCTAGGCTTTAGGCTAGGGCTCCCCTAGGCTAAGGCTAGGGCTCCCCTAGCCTTCAGGCTAGGGCACCCCTAGGCTTTAGGCTCCCCTAGGCTAAGGCTAGGGCTCCCCTAGCCTTCAGGCTAGGGCACCCCTAGGCTTTAGGCTAGGGCTCCCCTAGGCTAAGGCTAGGGCTCCCCTAGCCTTCAGGCTAGGGCACCCCTAGGCTTTAGGCTCCCCTAGGCTAAGGCTAGGGCTCCCTTAGCCTTCAGGCTAGGGCACCCCTAGGCTTTAGGCTAGGGCTCCCCTAGGCTAAGGCTAGGGCTCCCCTAGCCTTCAGGCTAGGGCACCCCTAGGCTTTAGGCTCCCCTAGGCTAAGGCTAGGGCTCCCCTAGCCTTCAGGCTAGGGCACCCCTAGGCTTTGGGCTCCCCTAGGCTAAGGCTAGGGCTCCCCTAGCCTTCAGGCTAGGGCACCCCTAGGCTTTGGGCTCCCCTAGGCTAAGGCTAGGGCTCCCCTAGCCTTCAGGCTAGGGCACCCCTAGGCTTTGGGCTCCCCTAGGCTAAGGCTAGGGCTCCCCTAGCCTTCAGGCTAGGGCACCCCTAGGCTTTGGGCTCCCCTAGGCTAAGGCTAGGGCTCCCCTAGCCTTCAGGCTAGGGCACCCCTAGGCTTTGGGCTCCCCTAGGCTAAGGCTAGGGCTCCCCTAGCCTTCAGGCTAGGGCACCCCTAGGCTTTGGGCTCCCCTAGGCTAAGGCTAGGGCTCCCCTAGCCTTCAGGCTAGGGCACCCCTAGGCTTTGGGCTCCCCTAGGCTAAGGCTAGGGCTCCCCTAGCCTTCAGGCTAGGGCACCCCTAGGCTTTGGGCTCCCCTAGGCTAAGGCTAGGGCTCCCCTAGCCTTCAGGCTAGGGCACCCCTAGGCTTTGGGCATCCCTAGGCTAAGGCTAGGGCTCCCCTAGCCTTCAGGCTAGGGCACCCCTAGGCTTTAGGCTCCCCTAGGCTAAGGCTAGAGCTCCCCTAGCCTTCAGGCTAGGGCACCCCTAGGCTTTAGGCTAGGGCTCCCCTAGGCTAAGGCTAGGGCTCCCCTAGCCTTCAGGCTAGGGCACCCCTAGGCTTTAGGCTCCCCTAGGCTAAGGCTAGGGCTCCCCTAGCCTTCAGGCTAGGGCACCCCTAGGCTTTAGGCTAGGGCTCCCCTAGGCTAAGGCTAGGGCTCCCCTAGCCTTCAGGCTAGGGCACCCCTAGGCTTTAGGCTCCCCTAGGCTAAGGCTAGGGTTCCCCTAGCCTTCAGGCTAGGGCACCCCTAGGCTTTAGGCTAGGGCTCCCCTAGGCTAAGGCTAGGGCTCCCCTAGCCTTCAGGCTAGGGCACCCCTAGGCTTTAGGCTCCCCTAGGCTAAGGCTAGGGCTCCCCTAGCCTTCAGGCTAGGGCACCCCTAGGCTTTAGGCTAGGGCTCCCCTAGGCTAAGGCTAGGGCTCCCCTAGCCTTCAGGCTAGGGCACCCCTAGGCTTTAGGCTCCCCTAGGCTAAGGCTAGGGCTCCCCTAGCCTTCAGGCTAGGGCACCCCTAGGCTTTAGGCTAGGGCTCCCCTAGGCTAAGGCTAGGGCTCCCCTAGCCTTCAGGCTAGGTCACCCCTAGGCTTTAGGCTCCCCTAGGCTAAGGCTAGGGCTCCCCTAGCCTTCAGGCTAGGGCACCCCTAGGCTTTAGGCTAGGGCTCCCCTAGGCTAAGGCTAGGGCTCCCCTAGCCTTCAGGCTAGGGCACCCCTAGGCTTTAGGCTCCCCTAGGCTAAGGCTAGGGCTCCCCTAGCCTTCAGGCTAGGGCACCCCTAGGCTTTAGGCTAGGGCTCCCCTAGGCTAAGGCTAGGGCTCCCCTAGCCTTCAGGCTAGGGCACCCCTAGGCTTTAGGCTCCCCTAGGCTAAGGCTAGGGCTCCCCTAGCCTTCAGGCTAGGGCACCCCTAGGCTTTAGGCTAGGGCTCCCCTAGGCTAAGGCTAGGGCTCCCCTAGCCTTCAGGCTAGGGCACCCCTAGGCTTTAGGCTAGGGCTCCCCTAGGCTAAGGCTAGGGCTCCCCTAGCCTTCAGGCTAGGGCACCCCTAGGCTTTAGGCTAGGGCTCCCCTAGGCTAAGGCTAGGGCTCCCCTAGCCTTCAGGCAAGGGCACCCCTAGGCTTTAGGCTAGGGCTCCCCTAGGCTAAGGCTAGGGCTCCCCTAGCCTTCAGGCTAGG
The DNA here is from genome assembly GCF_050624435.1 of Tenrec ecaudatus. Classification (NCBI taxonomy): domain Eukaryota; kingdom Metazoa; phylum Chordata; class Mammalia; order Afrosoricida; family Tenrecidae; genus Tenrec; species Tenrec ecaudatus. Next base: position 27,465 of record NW_027458920.1, read on the forward strand.
GCACCCCTAGGCTTTAGGCTAGGGCTCCCCTAGGCTAAGGCTAGGGCTCCCCTAGCCTTCAGGCTAGGGCACCCCTAGGCTTTAGGCTAGGGCTCCCCTAGGCTAAGGCTAGGGCTCCCCTAGCCTTCAGGCTAGGGCACCCCTAGGCTTTAGGCTCCCCTAGGCTAAGGCTAGGGCTCCCCTAGCCTTCAGGTTGGGCACCCCTAGGCTTTAGGCTCCCCTAGGCTAAGGCTAGGGCTCCCCTAGCCTTCAGGCTAGGGCACCCCTAGGCTTTAGGCTCCCCTAGGCTAAGGCTAGGGCTCCCCTAGCCTTCAGGCTAGGGCACCCCTAGGCTTTAGGCTCCCCTAGGCTAAGGCTAGGGCTCCCCTAGCCTTCAGGCTAGGGCACCCCTAGGCTTTAGGCTAGGGCTCCCCTAGGCTAAGGCTAGGGCTCCCCTAGCCTTCAGGCTAGGGCACCCCTAGGCTTTAGGCTCCCCTAGGCTAAGGCTAGGGCTCCCCTAGCCTTCAGGCTAGGGCACCCCTAGGCTTTAGGCTCCCCTAGGCTAAGGCTAGGGCTCCCCTAGCCTTCAGGCTAGGGCACCCCTAGGCTTTAGGCTAGGGCTCCCCTAGGCTAAGGCTAGGGCTCCCCTAGCCTTCAGGCTAGGGCACCCCTAGGCTTTAGGCTCCCCTAGGCTAAGGCTAGGGCTCCCCTAGCCTTCAGGCTACGGCACCCCTAGGCTTTAGGCTAGGGCTCCCCTAGGCTAAGGCTAGGGCTCCCCTAGCCTTCAGGCTAGGGCACCACTAGGCTTTAGGCTCCCCTAGGCTAAGGCTAGGGCTCCCCTAGCCTTCAGGCTAGGGCACCCCTAGGCTTTAGGCTAGGGCTCCCCTAGGCTAAGGCTAGGGCTCCCCTAGCCTTCAGGCTAGGGCACCCCTAGGCTTTAGGCTCCCCTAGGCTAAGGCTAGGGCTCCCCTAGCCTTCAGGCTAGGGCACCCCTAGGCTTTAGGCTAGGGCTCCCCTAGGCTAAGGCTAGGGCTCCCCTAGCCTTCAGGCTAGGGCACCCCTAGGCTTTAGGCTCCCCTAGGCTAAGGCTAGGGCTCCCCTAGCCTTCAGGCTAGGGCACCCCTAGGCTTTAGGCTAGGGCTCCCCTAGGCTAAGGCTAGGGCCCCCCTAGCCTTCAGGCTAGGTCACCCCTAGGCTTTAGGCTCCCCTAGGCTAAGGCTAGGGCTCCCCTAGCCTTCAGGCTAGGGCACCCCTAGGCTTTAGGCTAGGGCTCCCCTAGGCTAAGGCTAGGGCTCCCCTAGCCTTCAGGCTAGGGCACCCCTAGGCTTTAGGCTCCCCTAGGCTAAGGCTAGGGCTCCCCTAGCCTTCAGGCTAGGGCACCCCTAGGCTTTAGGCTAGGGCTCCCCTAGGCTAAGGCTAGGGCTCCCCTAGCCTTCAGGCTAGGGCACCCCTAGGCTTTAGGCTCCCCTAGGCTAAGGCTAGGGCTCCCCTAGCCTTCAGGCTAGGGCACCCCTAGGCTTTAGGCTAGGGCTCCCCTAGGCTAAGGCTAGGGCTCCCCTAGCCTTCAGGCTAGGGCACCCCTAGGCTTTAGGCTCCCCTAGGCTAAGGCTAGGGCTCCCCTAGCCTTCAGGCTAGGGCACCCCTAGGCTTTAGGCTAGGGCTCCCCTAGGCTAAGGCTAGGGCTCCCCTAGCCTTCAGGCTAGGGCACCCCTAGGCTTTAGGCTCCCCTAGGCTAAGGCTAGGGCTCCCCTAGCCTTCAGGCTAGGGCACCCCTAGGCTTTAGGCTAGGGCTCCCCTAGGCTAAGGCTAGGGCTCCCCTAGCCTTCATGCTAGGGCACCCCTAGGCTTTAGGCTCCCCTAGGCTAAGGCTAGGGCTCCCCTAGCCTTCAGGCTAGGGCACCCCTAGGCTTTAGGCTAGGGCTCCCCTAGGCTAAGGCTAGGGCTCCCCTAGCCTTAAGGCTAGGGCACCCCTAGGCTTTAGGCTCCCCTAGGCTAAGGCTAGGGCTCCCCTAGCCTTCAGGCTAGGGCACCCCTAGGCTTTAGGCTAGGGCTCCCCTAGGCTAAGGCTAGGGCTCCCCTAGCCTTCAGGCTAGGGCACCCCTAGGCTTTAGGCTCCCCTAGGCTAAGGCTAGGGCTACCCTAGCCTTCAGGCTAGGGCACCCCTAGGCTTTAGGCTCCCCTAGGCTAAGGCTAGGGCTCCCCTAGCCTTCAGGCTAGGGCACCCCTAGGCTTTAGGCTAGGGCTCCCGTAGGCTAAGGCTAGGGCTCCCCTAGCCTTCAGGCTAGGGCACCCCTAGGCTTTAGGCTCCCCTAGGCTAAGGCTAGGGCTCCCCTAGCCTTCAGGCTAGGGCACCCCTAGGCTTTAGGCTAGGGCTCCCCTAGGCTAAGGCTAGGGCTCCCCTAGCCTTCAGGCTAGGGCACCCCTAGGCTTTAGGCTCCCCTAGGCTAAGGCTAGGGCTCCCCTAGCCTTCAGGCTAGGGCACCCCTAGGCTTTAGGCTCCCCTAGGCTAAGGCTAGGGCTCCCCTAGCCTTCAGGCTAGGGCACCCCTAGGCTTTAGGCTCCCCTAGGCTAAGGCTAGGGCTCCCCTAGCCTTCAGGCTAGGGCACCCCTAGGCTTTAGGCTCCCCTAGGCTAAGGCTAGGGCTCCCCTAGCCTTCAGGCTAGGGCACCCCTAGGCTTTAGGCTCCCCTAGGCTAAGGCTAGGGCTCCCCTAGCCTTCAGGCTAGGGCACCCCTAGGCTTTAGGCTCCCCTAGGCTAAGGCTAGGGCTCCCCTAGCCTTCAGGCTAGGGCACCCCTAGGCTTTAGGCTCCCCTAGGCTAAGGCTAGGGCTCCCCTAGCCTTCAGGCTAGGGCACCCCTAGGCTTTAGGCTCCCCTAGGCTAAGGCTAGGGCTCCCCTAGCCTTCAGGCTAGGGCACCCCTAGGCTTTAGGCTCCCCTAGGCTAAGGCTAGGGCTCCCCTAGCCTTCAGGCTAGGGCACCCCTAGGCTTTAGGCTCCCCTAGGCTAAGGCTAGGGCTCCCCTAGCCTTCAGGCTAGGGCACCCCTAGGCTTTAGGCTCCCCTAGGCTAAGGCTAGGGCTCCCCTAGCCTTCAGGCTAGGGCACCCCTAGGCTTTAGGCTCCCCTAGGCTAAGGCTAGGGCTCCCCTAGCCTTCAGGCTAGGGCACCCCTAGGCTTTAGGCTCCCCTAGGCTAAGGCTAGGGCTCCCCTAGCCTTCAGGCTAGGGCACCCCTAGGCTTTAGGCTCCCCTAGGCTAAGGCTAGGGCTCCCCTAGCCTTCAGGCTAGGGCACCCCTAGGCTTTAGGCTCCCCTAGGCTAAGGCTAGGGCTCCCCTAGCCTTCAGGCTAGGGCACCCCTAGGCTTTAGGCTCCCCTAGGCTAAGGCTAGGGCTCCCCTAGCCTTCAGGCTAGGGCACCCCTAGGCTTTAGGCTCCCCTAGGCTAAGGCTAGGGCTCCCCTAGCCTTCAGGCTAGGGCACCCCTAGGCTTTAGGCTCCCCTAGGCTAAGGCTAGGGCTCCCCTAGCCTTCAGGCTAGGGCACCCCTAGGCTTTAGGCTCCCCTAGGCTAAGGCTAGGGCTCCCCTAGCCTTCAGGCTAGGGCACCCCTAGGCTTTAGGCTCCCCTAGGCTAAGGCTAGGGCTCCCCTAGCCTTCAGGCTAGGGCACCCCTAGGCTTTAGGCTCCCCTAGGCTAAGGCTAGGGCTCCCCTAGCCTTCAGGCTAGGGCACCCCTAGGCTTTAGGCTCCCCTAGGCTAAGGCTAGGGCTCCCCTAGCCTTCAGGCTAGGGCACCCCTAGGCTTTAGGCTCCCCTAGGCTAAGGCTAGGGCTCCCCTAGCCTTCAGGCTAGGGCACCCCTAGGCTTTAGGCTCCCCTAGGCTAAGGCTAGGGCTCCCCTAGCCTTCAGGCTAGGGCACCCCTAGGCTTTAGGCTCCCCTAGGCTAAGGCTAGGGCTCCCCTAGCCTTCAGGCTAGGGCACCCCTAGGCTTTAGGCTCCCCTAGGCTAAGGCTAGGGCTCCCCTAGCCTTCAGGCTAGGGCACCCCTAGGCTTTAGGCTCCCCTAGGCTAAGGCTAGGGCTCCCCTAGCCTTCAGGCTAGGGCACCCCTAGGCTTTAGGCTCCCCTAGGCTAAGGCTAGGGCTCCCCTAGCCTTCAGGCTAGGGCACCCCTAGGCTTTAGGCTCCCCTAGGCTAAGGCTAGGGCTCCCCTAGCCTTCAGGCTAGGGCACCCCTAGGCTTTAGGCTCCCCTAGGCTAAGGCTAGGGCTCCCCTAGCCTTCAGGCTAGGGCACCCCTAGGCTTTAGGCTCCCCTAGGCTAAGGCTAGGGCTCCCCTAGCCTTCAGGCTAGGGCACCCCTAGGCTTTAGGCTCCCCTAGGCTAAGGCTAGGGCTCCCCTAGCCTTCAGGCTAGGGCACCCCTAGGCTTTAGGCTCCCCTAGGCTAAGGCTAGGGCTCCCCTAGCCTTCAGGCTAGGGCACCCCTAGGCTTTAGGCTCCCCTAGGCTAAGGCTAGGGCTCCCCTAGCCTTCAGGCTAGGGCACCCCTAGGCTTTAGGCTCCCCTAGGCTAAGGCTAGGGCTCCCCTAGCCTTCAGGCTAGGGCACCCCTAGGCTTTAGGCTCCCCTAGGCTAAGGCTAGGGCTCCCCTAGCCTTCAGGCTAGGGCACCCCTAGGCTTTAGGCTCCCCTAGGCTAAGGCTAGGGCTCCCCTAGCCTTCAGGCTAGGGCACCCCTAGGCTTTAGGCTCCCCTAGGCTAAGGCTAGGGCTCCCCTAGCCTTCAGGCTAGGGCACCCCTAGGCTTTAGGCTCCCCTAGGCTAAGGCTAGGGCTCCCCTAGCCTTCAGGCTAGGGCACCCCTAGGCTTTAGGCTCCCCTAGGCTAAGGCTAGGGCTCCCCTAGCCTTCAGGCTAGGGCACCCCTAGGCTTTAGGCTCCCCTAGGCTAAGGCTAGGGCTCCCCTAGCCTTCAGGCTAGGGCACCCCTAGGCTTTAGGCTCCCCTAGGCTAAGGCTAGGGCTCCCCTAGCCTTCAGGCTAGGGCACCCCTAGGCTTTAGGCTCCCCTAGGCTAAGGCTAGGGCTCCCCTAGCCTTCAGGCTAGGGCACCCCTAGGCTTTAGGCTCCCCTAGGCTAAGGCTAGGGCTCCCCTAGCCTTCAGGCTAGGGCACCCCTAGGCTTTAGGCTCCCCTAGGCTAAGGCTAGGGCTCCCCTAGCCTTCAGGCTAGGGCACCCCTAGGCTTTAGGCTAGGCCCCTAGGCTAAGGCTAGGGCTCCCCTAGCCTTCAGGCTAGGGCACCCCTAGGCTTTAGGCTCCCCTAGGCTAAGGCTAGGGCTCCCCTAGCCTTCAGGCTAGGGCACCCCTAGGCTTTAGGCTCCCCTAGGCTAAGGCTAGGGCTCCCCTAGCCTTCAGGCTAGGGCACCCCTAGGCTTTAGGCTAGGGCTCCCCTAGGCTAAGGCTAGGGCTCCCCTAGCCTTCAGGCTAGGGCACCCCTAGGCTTTAGGCTCCCCTAGGCTAAGGCTAGGGCTCCCCTAGCCTTCAGGCTAGGGCACCCCTAGGCTTTAGGCTAGGGCTCCCCTAGGCTAAGGCTAGGGCTCCCCTAGCCTTCAGGCTAGGGCACCCCTAGGCTTTAGGCTAGGGCTCCCCTAGGCTAAGGCTAGGGCTCCCCTAGCCTTCAGGCTAGGGCACCCCTAGGCTTTAGGCTAGGGCTCCCCTAGGCTAAGGCTAGGGCTCCCCTAGCCTTCAGGCTAGGGCACCCCTAGGCTTTAGGCTAGGGCTCCCCTAGGCTAAGGCTAGGGCTCCCCTAGCCTTCAGGCTAGGGCACCCCTAGGCTTTAGGCTAGGGCTCCCCTAGGCTAAGGCTAGGGCTCCCCTAGCCTTCAGGCTAGGGCACCCCTAGGCTTTAGGCTAGGGCTCCCCTAGGCTAAGGCTAGGGCTCCCCTAGCCTTCAGGCTAGGGCACCCCTAGGCTTTAGGCTAGGGCTCCCCTAGGCTAAGGCTAGGGCTCCCCTAGCCTTCAGGCTAGGGCACCCCTAGGCTTTAGGCTAGGGCTCCCCTAGGCTAAGGCTAGGGCTCCCCTAGCCTTCAGGCTAGGGCACCCCTAGGCTTTAGGCTAGGGCTCCCCTAGGCTAAGGCTAGGGCTCCCCTAGCCTTCAGGCTAGGGCACCCCTAGGCTTTAGGCTAGGGCTCCCCTAGGCTAAGGCTAGGGCTCCCCTAGCCTTCAGGCTAGGGCACCCCTAGGCTTTAGGCTAGGGCTCCCCTAGGCTAAGGCTAGGGCTCCCCTAGCCTTCAGGCTAGGGCACCCCTAGGCTTTAGGCTAGGGCTCCCCTAGGCTAAGGCTAGGGCTCCCCTAGCCTTCAGGCTAGGGCACCCCTAGGCTTTAGGCTAGGGCTCCCCTAGGCTAAGGCTAGGGCTCCCCTAGCCTTCAGGCTAGGGCACCCCTAGGCTTTAGGCTAGGGCTCCCCTAGGCTAAGGCTAGGGCTCCCCTAGCCTTCAGGCTAGGGCACCCCTAGGCTTTAGGCTAGGGCTCCCCTAGGCTAAGGCTAGGGCTCCCCTAGCCTTCAGGCTAGGGCACCCCTAGGCTTTAGGCTAGGGCTCCCCTAGGCTAAGGCTAGGGCTCCCCTAGCCTTCAGGCTAGGGCACCCCTAGGCTTTAGGCTAGGGCTCCCCTAGGCTAAGGCTAGGGCTCCCCTAGCCTTCAGGCTAGGGCACCCCTAGGCTTTAGGCTAGGGCTCCCCTAGGCTAAGGCTAGGGCTCCCCTAGCCTTCAGGCTAGGGCACCCCTAGGCTTTAGGCTAGGGCTCCCCTAGGCTAAGGCTAGGGCTCCCCTAGCCTTCAGGCTAGGGCACCCCTAGGCTTTAGGCTAGGGCTCCCCTAGGCTAAGGCTAGGGCTCCCCTAGCCTTCAGGCTAGGGCACCCCTAGGCTTTAGCTAGGGCTCCCCTAGGCTAAGGCTAGGGCTCCCCT